>NC_056743.1:1295961882-1296003161 GCF_019279795.1 Protopterus annectens | reverse complement strand
AGTTCTTGTAACTCAGGCTAGCTATCTGTGTTCTTGTTGTAAATAACCAATGTACAAGGTACATACACAAGTTCAGTTATTAATGCTGCATTTGCCATATTTAAATATATGTTTTCAGTACTAAACTAATATATTATGCTGTTCATTACCATTTTGTCTTCATGCAGTAAAATCTTTGCTAATGTTTAAAGCGTCTTTGGAAAGTGATATAAAATTTCAACTTAAGGCACCAGAATGCATTCTTATCGATAGCCTTGACAGGCTCGGTTCTAACCGGTAATTAATCTGAACTAACACTTGAATCATGCTGGTGTTGATATTGGAAGGGGATCTGTAACCCTTTTACAGAAAGAGAAAGTACTTGCACGCCCCTCAGTTAGGCATGTCACAAAATCTGGCTACAGCATTAACGAAAGTCCTTTTGAATTATCGTCTCAGTGTTACATGTTAAAGAGGCATAGGAAGCAGAGTCTGCATTTATGGCTATTTGGATGCCATACATATATTACTCTTCAAATTATTGTTTTTGTCTTTTCTAGTCGTATTTTATCACACCACTAAATTTCTTTCACATTCCTGCTCAGAGTAGAAACATATTGTTTGAAGACTTCTAAAGAATATTTGTAAAGCTGGTCTTGTTCTTCTCTCAAGGCTTCTGGGCTTTCTTTGGACTAGGCTGTACATTAAAGGCAACAAAAGTATTGTGAAAATGGTGCAGAGCCAGCGATTTAGAACACTAGGAAGAAATTTCTTTCACCTTGTAGTTTTTATATTGTCTTTTTTTTTTTCAAAAATGGCTAAAGATACACACACACGCACACACACTTTACTGTCTCTTTGTATGAATGATGGCTTTAAGTCCTTTGCAGCAAGTTCTGTTTTGCTGTGTGACACATTTTTTACATTCATTTGACATTACCAAATTAACTTTAATTGGGAGTATCGAATGTACTAAAGTTGTATAGAATGTAGCTGGTTGTGCTTATCTTTACTCTTCTTGATATCTTTGTATGAAGAAACAAATATGAAATATGGTCATAAACTATACGTGTCATAGTTAAGAAAATTTGTGAAGCAATAATCACAATATGTCTAGAATCAACATATTGAGAACTGTCCAAGCTATGAGACTGTATTTACAGAGTAAGTATTGCTCTTTGGATAATTCTCAGTATTTTGCCCTGGATTTTCAACTTCCTGATTTTATACATCTTCCCCATGAGCACAATTAGATGTCTTTACTAAAGGGATTCCCTGCCATCGGTAACCCAATGTCTGGCCAGAATCTATTAGCCCAGACTGTCCCTTTGAAGAACTCTGCTTTTTTTAAATGAGATTGTTCTCAGGTTTCCAACATTCAAAAGAGGAGTCTTCTATGCTTTCTGCTTTCCCTCCTGTCTTTGCTGCCCTTTTAGATATCTTTTCAGAAGCCCTAAGAAACCTGACAAAGTTTACAAGTTGCCTGATGAGTGTAAGTTTCTATACAAATGTCCTTCTGCTGATCCTTCTGTAGTGTCTGCTGCTTCTGACAAACCGTCCAACCTTTTGCCTTCTACTAAACAACTTCTTTCAGACAAGGACAGTAGAGCTATGGAATGGCTGTGCAAGATGGTGTATGCTGCTGCCGTCATGGCCTTTTGGGATGTTAAATACCAGACCCATGTGACCAGGTATGTTTTAGCCCTTCTTTCTCAGGCTTCCCAGGCTGCTGCCTTTGGTTCTTTTTTGAGAAATTACTCTTGGTTTCATCTCCAGCCTTTGCCTGATAATATGAAATAAATAAGTAAATAAATGCTGAACTTTTGGATGCTTCTCTTGATAAGAAGACATTGTTTGGTGTTCTGCAGCTGCTGAGCTTTGTAAGTCTGTGGAGGAAAAGGCTAAAGCATTGCAGGAATTGAAGCACATTTTTTTTCCTCTTCCTAAGTTCTAGAGGAGTTATCTATCTAAATCTGCTTTTGTTCACAGACGGCCTCTTCCTCCTCCCAAAGGTAAGAATGGTTCTAGGCAGTTTCTCCTGTTAGGTCTATGCAGACCCCCACTTCTCAGAAACTTGCTTTTCAAGACAAGCCAGGCTCTGTCTATTTGCTTCCTCCTTTCCTGAGCCAGGTTTCTTTATCTGTTAATCTTTTCCTGTCCCTTCCATTGGTTAAGGATCACTCAAGACTTTGGGGTTCTGTCAATCATCCGTCAGAGATACTTCATGGTATGGAGATCCCTTCCTCCTTCTCTGGGCATCCCTCAACCTGCTCAGGAACATCTTCCTTTCTTCCCAGAACTACCTCAGGGTCTTCTGATACAAGGTACCATTCAAGCTGTGCCCCCTTCCCAGGAGGGGAAGGGGTTTTATTCCAGAATGTTTCTGGTTCCCAGGAAGGGAAGCACCTGGAGACTCATTTTGGACCTCTCTCAGCTCAACAGCTTTCTGAAGATCCCTTCCTTTCAGATGTTATCCCTTCAGACCCTGTTCTTCCCCAGGCGTTCCTGGTCTCCCTGGATCTAGAGTATGCTTATGTTCACATCCCAATTCATCCCCTTTTCAAGAAGTTTTTGTGTTTCTCTGTTTCTTCCTTGCATTTTCATTTCTCTACTTGCCTTTGGCCATTCTGCTGCCCCAAGGGTTTTCACCAAATGCCTCATTCTTGTGTTTGCTTTTTTGTGTGATGAGATGGGTTCATATCTTCCCTTATCTGGATGACCTATTCATTCAGGCTTCCTCCCCTGAGACCTTGCTTCAGCACTGTCACTATACAGTTTGTCTCTTACAAAGAGTGGGGTTTACAATAAACTTCCAGAAATCAGTTCTGGTTCCTTCTCAGGATCATGTGTTTCTTGGTTACAGGCCCTATGCTGATTTCCCTGCCTTCTCTCAGGGCTTTTTCTCTAATCACCTTTTTTAATTGCTTCTTCCTTTGGTGTCATTTACAGCCAGGGAGTTTCTAAGGGCACTCTGATTCATGGCTTCCACCATTCCTATACTACCTCTTGTTAGTCTGCATATGAGAAAAATACAGTGGTTCCAGCTTTGTCATCATCTGGATTTTCTAGTCCCTCTTCTTCCATGCCTCAAGCTTGAGGTTCAGTGGTGTATTCATCAGCTGTCTGTCAACCCCAGGGCTTCCTTTTCAGTCCCCAGTTCAAGGTCCAGGGTCTCTGGCCTCCTCCTCAGAGGTCAGACCACATCAGTATCAAGGAGATGAGAGCTCCCCTTTTTGCCCTTCAGAGCTTTCATTCCCTTTTTTCCAGGGCCTTTCAAAATCTTTACAGACAATACCACAGTGATGTGGTACATCAACAAGCAAGAAGGGGACATGGTCCTACCTTCTTTGCAGGCTATCTCTTCAAGTTTGAGATCTAGCCTTCCAGTATCAAGTGACTCTTCAGGCGATGTACATTCCTTCAGAGCAAAACATAGTGGCGGACTCCTTGAACAGGTCCAAAACAAAGGCTCATGTATGGGTGCTTCACAGAGATGTGTTTCTGGACATTGTCCATAAGTGGGGTACTCCTCAGGTAGATTTTTCTGGCTCCACATTGAAAAGATAATGTCCTCTTTTTTGTACCAATGTCCCATGTCCTCTGGCTTGGAAGGAGAACACTCTCTTTTTCTTGGAAGGGAATGTTCCTCTATGCCTTCCCTCCCTTTCCTTTAATTCCAAAGGTCTTGCTCAAGATGGAGCAGGACTCTCATAAAATTTTGTTGGTGTCTCCCTTTGGCCCAGACAGTATTGTTCCTTCTTCTGCATCTAGCCAAGGGCAATCACAAGTTACCTCACAGGTGGACCTACTCGCACAAGACAAGGGGTTTCTCATCCATCCTCACTTGTCCACTTTTCAACTGACATTGTGGGTGATAGAACTTTGATCCCTTTTAAGCACCTTTTTTCTGAGGATGTGCTTAGGGTTCTGCAGGAGGTCAGGAAACCTACTTCCAGGAAATCCTATATGTCCAAATGGAAGAGACTTTCAGTTTTGGTGCCTGGTTCTGTGGAGATCCATCTTGTTCTCTTGTGTGTGTGTGAATTGCTGCATTCTGGGTTAGCAAACTCTTCTGTTAATGCTCACCATTCAGCTGTTTCTGCTTGTCTGATATTAACTCTTTCTCTGGCCTCTAGGTTTGAGGTCAAACAATTTCTTAAAGGCATCCTTCATATCAGACCTCCCAAGAAGCCTATTTCACTTTCCTGAGACCTTATTTTTTTCTTGAAAAATTGACTCCAGCTCCTTTTGAGCCTGCAGCTTCAGCTTCCTTATAGCATTGTACATGGAAGGACTGTTCATCTCTTTGCCCTTACTTCAGCTAAGAGAGTGTCTGAACTGCAGATTCTTATGGCTGTTCCTCCTTTTTTAGTTTTTAATTGGGACAGGGTGTCTCTTCATCCTAATCCTCCTCCTATGCCTAAGATGGTTAATGAGTTGTCTCTTAATCGTTGTATTAATTTGCCCTCCTTTTTTCCTTCTCTGCATTCTGCTAGTGAGAAGGTTCTTCACACCTTGTGTTTACACAGGCAGCTGAGATATTATTTAGATATGACTAAGGCCATTCACAAGTCTGAGAAACTCTTTGTTTCCTTTCATCCCAGATGTCTAGGTTTATCTGTTTCTAAGCAAACCATTTTGTCATGGATCTCTAACGCAATTTCTTTTTGTTACTCCTTTCATGGGAAGAGCCTTTCTGCCTCTGTGAAGGCTCACTCTACCAGGGCCGTGACTTCTGGTGATTAGATACCAGTTCCATCCTTGAGGCTGCTACTTGGAATCTGCCCATACCTTTACTAAGCATTACAAATTGGATGTTATTTTACAGAGCAAGAGCTGGCTGTGTCAGAGCTATCCAGCATGGATTTCTTGAGGGCTCTTCTGGGCCTTCTTCCTCCCAAGTTTCCTCTTGAGCTTTTGTACTCTCTCGTTAGTAAAGAATACTGCAACAGTTATAGACAGAGTACAGTTGTATAAAGTCGTACCATAACAGTAGATGTTCTTCGCTTCACTGTTGCAGTATTTGCTCCCTCCCTCCTCCCCTTCTGCTCTTACCATTTTTCTCCTAATGGATGCACATGTTCCTCCTACTTCCTAGGACTGTTCCTCTTGGGGTATCCACGTCTGAGTTGTGTACATCCATGCATCACCTTAAGCCTTGAGTGGGGAGCATACACATGACGTATGATGTCTATAAAATCCTAAGGCTTTGGAATACTGGCTGAGTGTTGGCTACCCATGGCAAGGAATCCCTTTAGTAAAGAATACTGCAATAGTGAAGAGAAGGACATCTACTGTTATTAGTAAGATTTTACACAGCTGTACTTTCAGCATTTTAAACACTGCAACACGGTATATCCTTATGGAGTGCAACAATAAATACATTTGGATTTTTCTAAAACCTGGCAGCTATTTAATTCGTCAGAAAGTCAGAAATACTTGGATGATGTGACCATCTGAGAACATATTAATAGTTGCCCAAGTTATAAGACCATTCTTACCACATTAAATCTAGACTTGTAACAAAATACTGTTATGAACCTATCAGATAAAGTTTTGAACTTGGTCTCTTCTGGCTGAGAAGTTTGCTCTTTTCAGAGAATGCAAAATCTCATTTTGGTGGAAGCTGCTAAACATGTAAGACTGGGGGAATATTAAATATCAGTTGATTGGTTGTTTAGTTTTTAGCATGTTGTCCTTGGTTTTAGTGTACTTTCTGTAAATAATTTATGAACAGATTTAAGAGTTCTGCACTCTAAAGGCAACACTTGCAAAATTAATGTAAATTCATTATAGGCTATGGAAAATAATTTCATTTTGGTTAGGATTTGAGAAATGGCTTATCTCAGTCTTCTGTTCATGCATTACTTTTTTGTCTTTGGCTTATCTTCCTGCTAAGAATGTCTGTTTAGGCTCAATCCACCTACCTGATTGGCAAGTATATAAGTGATTTTGAGGCAGTCTGAAGAAATGGTTGTGTTTTATGTTACTTAATGAAAACTGATAACACCATGAGCAATTGTTTCCCAAGTTTAATATAGACCCAAAACTGAGGCAGTTATCAACAAGTCTGGGCCCAAATGTTCAAGATGCTGATTTTAGCTTCTGTATAGGTTTTGAGATTATTAAAATAAAATTAATTGCCTTGCAGTGTCATTATATTATGAAGGCAACAAAGAAAAAAAATTGCATGTTTTTACATTACATCCTCTGAAGTTTTGTAGAATTGTCTGTGCACATTTTTACATTGAAATGTGATTTTGTATTTGGTGTGTAAGGTCAAGTTTTGGGATGCAGTTGACAGTGCCGTAGTTCATAACATCATAAATATATTGAACATTTAGATGCCAAAATAATATCTGCTTATTGAAACTTCTGTTTGCAGTCAGCTTCTAAAAACAAGTGAAAGCACATTTCCAATACGGGATAGTGATGGTCCTGCAATTGAGATTATTGATGGTGTGGAAGGGCTGCATTGCTGAAATGATGAACCATATTCTGCTTTACAGTAAACTAAAGGACTTAAGTACTACAGCCACACTGGCAGATAGGACAGCTGGCACTGTCCTGTACGTGTTAAGCCGGTATTAGGGGACTGGGTACCCAAGGCAGTAGACACTTTCCCATGTCCAAGGCAAAGTTTAACTAAATAAAGGAAGTGACAAATGTGTGCATAGTTACATTTGACAGTAATAGGCTGGGCACCTCCTAGTGTCTCAGACTGGAAAAGCTGACCCTGGTGGAAGAGGCATCTTAATTATCATTTGTGCTAATAGGCTTAGGTTGGAAAGGGTTTATGGCCACAGAGGTAGATTAGATAAGAAAAATAAAGAAAATGTTGGTAACATCTTTGTAAATGGGGAGATACTTTTAGTAGATGATGGTTTTCTTTAATTCTAGCATTAGACAGTGACAGGTTTGTCATCTGACAATATTCCAGACTTGGAAAGCTGCTGTTGTACGATTTTGCTCTCTTAGGATCAGTAATAAGTGTGTTTGCGTGCAAAAGTAGTAGGCCCATGACACTTGCAAGATGGATGATGAGCTTGATGTTCTTCGTGTTTCACTGTTGCAGTCATCACATTTGGGTTATCTGCTTGCAGTAGCCCTCAGTCGGCCTGATTATCAAAGCCTTGGGTCGGTTGCTGTCTCATCTTCCATGACGTCAGCTAGTCAGGAGTATAAAGCATGCAGCCGACGCCATTTTATAAGTCTTTCTTGCTGTGTGGTGCCCAAAGCAGAAGCAGTTCACAAGTGCCGGTCGGTCGACTCCTGAAATTTTTGTTTTCGAGTTTCAGAACCAAAGTCTTCAACTAAGCTAAGTACCTCGTTGGGGAAACTTTTTCTTGCTCTAAACCGATGTCAGTAAAAGTTAATAATTGTATTTCTTGTGGAAAGCAAATACCTCATAAAGATTTCCATTCGTGCTGCCTTCCTTGCCTAGGCCCAGACCACAATGTACCTCGCTGTCGGTTTTGTGCCCTATTTAATCAACAAACTATTCGTCGTCTGTTCGTTTACGCTTCTAAATATTTTAGTACTCAGTTCAGTTATCCAGAAATGGCTTCGGCAAGCCACTCTACCGATATTCCGAAAAAACGCAAAGATAAAGACAGACCGCTTAGGTCCAAAGCTGCTGATGACGCTTCTCCTAAGCTAGTCGACAGTTCGCCGGTACTCAGTGAGGAGCTTTCACAGCCCCTGATGTTCATTGTGTTACCCTGCTGCAGTCCTCACACTTGGGGTTATCCTGCCGTCAGGTGGTCCCACAGTCGGCCTGAATTCCAAAGTCTTGGTCCGGCGTCGGTTGCTGTCACTACTTCCTTGACGTCAGTGCGCCAGGGGTATACAAGAGGCATCTGACGCCATTTTCTTCAGTCTTTCATGCCGCGCAGTGCCTGAAGCAGTTCGCAAGTGCCGGTCGGCCGACACCTGAGATTTTCAAATCGAATTTCAGTCCGAAGTCTTCAAAGCTAAGTACCCCTTTGGGGAACCTTTTCTTGCCTCAGTCTGATGTCAGAAAAAGTTAACAATTGCATTTCTTGTGGGAAGCAAATACCTCATAATGACATTCCTTGCCTAGGCCCAGACCACGACGTCACTGGTTGTCAGTTTTGTGCTAGGTTCAATAAGCGAACTATAAAGCGACGCTTTGATTTCACACAACACTACTTCAGTAGGAAATTTAATTACACTATGCCATCAGAGCAGCCGACTACTGGCATGCATAAAAAACGCAAAGATAAAGACAGGCAGCCTAGATCCAAGCCAGACTCCGAGGCCTTGGCTGGGCTGGTCGCCGGTTCTCAGTGCGGCGCCTACGCAGCCCCTGACGACTGCAGAATTGGAACTCAAGACCACTTCGGATTCTCAAGCAGAGAGTTCTAGGCCGACGCAGACATTATCTTTAGGCCCTACTGACAACATTGCAGAAGGATAAGCCGGTGCTGCGGAAACACCTTCGGTTACAGAAGGTGTCTTCAGACCGACTACTCTCACCATAAAATCTTATGTTAAGCTTAAGACTCCTCTAAAACCAAAAAAGACTGTACATCAGTCTCCAGTTCAAGGCCCCAGGCCTAATAAACAGATGTTTAAAATGGCTGAAGATTTGATTTCTTTAATCAGGGGTCCCCCCCCCCCCCAGACAAAAGGCCTAGACAAGAGGAGGATTATGCCTCCTCTGATCAAGTGTCTATTTTCTCAGGCTCCTCTGAGGAACAGGATTACTCCTTTCCCCCTTATGAAGATTCTGATGCTGAAGATTCCATTCCCTCAGCTTCTCCCCCTGAAGACTATTTCTTTGGGGAAACCTTACATACCATGAGGGAACATTTCCACAGGGAAGGTCAGGACTACTCCGACTCAAAGAAATGGCTCAGAGAGTTCCTTTTACTCCCCCAGCACAGACCACTTGCTATCCCTCCAGTTTTAGACATTGTGGATGATGTTTACTTAGAATTTAGTCTAAATCCAGATTCTCTGCCTTCTGCTCCAGCCAAACCAGATAGATATTATAGAGTGCCTGACTCACACAAATTCCTTTACAAAAGCCCTGTTGCTGACCCAGAGACCATCTCCCAGGGTCCCAAAGGGGCTAAGGCTTCTATGGCTAAAATCCTGTACCCTCTGAAAGGGACTCCAGAGCACTAGATAGGTGGGGGAAGAAGGTTTACACCTCAGCTACTCTAGCTATGAGAGCACTAAATTGTCAATTTCACATGCTGAAATTCCAGCAATTCCTAATGTCTCAAATAAAACAAAAGATGAGCACGCACCCTCAACAGTCTGAATTCAAAGAAATGCAGGATCTGTTGCATGCAGCTGAACAGGTGGGCAAACATACTTTACAATGTGGTTTTGATTCCTTGGAAGCTTCCTGTCGAGCAGCTGTTACTGGGTCCGTTATACGTAGGCATGCTTGGTTAAAGGAACAAACTCTGCCTGATCATGTTAAAGCAAAGTTACTAGATGCACCCTTACAGCAGGATGTCTTATTTGGGGTTAAAGCAGAAGAGGTTTTAAAGAAAATGGAGGATAAGGCAAAATCTATGCAGATGGTCAAAGATGTCTTACAGGTACAACCCCCACGCTTCAGCAGAAATTGGCCAGCAAAAAATTGGTCCTTTCCAGCTTCTGACAGGCCACAGAGGGGTAAATACAGACACCGAAGGGGCAGAGGACAAGCACAAATCCCTTACAAACCTCGCCAATGGGGCACTGCAACACAGAAGGGAGGATAAGACAGGTCCCAAACTACTAGAAGACAAACACAATGACTTACACCTCAAACTGCCAAGCAAAAAACTCTTGGCTGCTCCCTTGGGAGGAAAATTAGCATTTTTTATAGACAACTGGCACATCGTCACAAAGGACAAATGGGTCCTAGACATTATCTCACAAGGATACAGATTCCATTTCCACACCTTGCCAAGGATAAAAGGAATGCCAAACTTGCCACAAAATCAATGGGCAGAGGCACAAAAACAAATTACAGCTCTCATGGACATGAGAGCCATTCATCTGGTACCTACACAGGAGCAAGGCCAAGGATTTTACTCAAGGCTCTTTCTAGTCCCCAGAAAGGACCATGCTTGGAGACCCATTCTGGACCTTTCAATTCTAAACACCTTCTTGCAAGTACCCAAATTCAAGATGCTAACACTACAGCAGCTTCTTCCCATGTTGGGCAAGAAAGCTTGGCTAGTAACGTTGGACCTCAAGGAGGCATACCTGCATGTCCCTACCAGACAAAATTGCAGAAGATACCTCCGTTTCATTGCAGGTTCAACCCATTACCAATTCTCTGCACTGCCCTTTGGCTTATCTACTGCACCCAGGGTCTTCACAAAATGCCTGGCACCAGTAATTGCATACTGCAGACAAAGAGGAATTCAAATATACCCATACCTGGATGACTGCCTCATCCAAGCAGAAAGCAAGGACATTCTCTTACAACATCTGACTTTTGTAAAACACCTTCTAAGTTGCCTAGGGTACACAGTAAACGAAAAGAAATCAAAACTAGTACCCTCACAAAATATGACATTCCTGGGTGCCAGCTTGAATACAACGGCCCAGATGGCTTATATGATGCCAGACAAACAACTACAACTAACTCAATACTTCAAAATAATGGCAACAAAGACCCAACTCCCTGCAAGAAAAATTATGCAGGCCTTGGGCTTCATGGCATCTTGTATACTACTAATACCATTTGCAAAACTGCATATGAGGAAATTACAATGGTACCTGAAAAGCGTATTGACTCAACACAGCCACAGCTTGGAAACATTGATACCTCTCATTCCCTGCTTTCAACAGGAGTTTCTGTGGTGGTCACAGGCATGTCAGCTCAACAAGGGTCAGCCTTTCACCTTACCCCCAGCCAGGCAAACTATGACAACAGATGCATCGGACTATGCCTGGGGGGCACACATGGCAGGACGGTGCGTTCAAGGTATATGGACTGCAGATCAAAGGAATCTGCACATCAATCAAAAAGAAATGCTAGCCGTACAGAATGCTCTGACAGCCTTCAAGGACCTCTTACATCCAGGACAGCTTATAATAAGGACAGACAACACCACAGTAATGTGGTACATAAACAAACAAGGGGGTACACACTCCTACCCTCTATGCAGGCAAGCAATGACCTTGTGGAGCACAGCACTGGCTTACCAAGTTCAATTACAAGCGCAAATCCTGCCAGGAAAAAAGAACACATTGGCAGACGACCTAAGCAGAAACATCATGGATCCCCACGAGTGGAAACTGGATCCACAAGTATTTGCAATGATAACTCAAAAATGGGGGCGCCCAGACATAGACCTGTTTGCCAACCCCAAAAACCATCAGCTTTCAAAATTTTGCACAAGGACATTTCACCATCAAGCTTGGAAAGTGGACGCACTCTCATTCAGTTGGAAAATGCTGACAGTATATGCCTTTCCTCCATTGCCCCTTCTCACAAAGGTGCTGCTGAAAGTCAGGATGGGGAGACCTCGAATGATACTCATTGCCCTGGACTGGCCACGCCAGCACTGGTACCCACTACTAAGGAACATGGCCCAGGGCCCACCATGGATTTTACCACAAATTCCTTATCTATTTACACAGCAAGGCAGTCAGATTCTACACAGCCAGCTCAAAACCTTAAATTTGGCTGCATGGCGCATCAACTAAGCAACCAGCCAGCCCCTCTTTCCCAAGCTGTTATGGATGTCATTCTGGAGGCCAGGAGGCCCAGCACCAGTTAAGCCTACTTAGACAAATGGAAAAGATTTTGCGCCTGGAACCAAGCTAAAGGCCGAAATACCCTTCAGCCAGACATGCCTCAGATTCTACAATATTTAACTGAGATGTTACACAAAGGACTTCCTTTTTCATCTATTAAAATCCACGCCTCAGCTATTTCAGCTCACTACAACACGGATCCTCCCTTATTTTCACATCCACTTCTAAGGCAGTATCTCAGAGGGGCAGAAAACATTAGGCCTCCCAGGAGAGCACCAACACCAACTTGGGACCTAAATTTTGTTCTGGAAAAACTTACGCTGCCACCTTTTGAGCCAGCTTTCTCAGCTGACTTAAAGTTTATATCATGAAAGACTGCCCTGCTGCTAGCAATTACTTCAGCCAGAAGAGTATCAGAGCTACAGGCACTAATGGCAGTAGAGCCTTTCCTCATTTTTCATCAAGACAGAGTTTCTCTATGAACTAACCCCTCTTTTATGCCAAAGGTGGTATCCAGGGTGGCTCTAAATCAAGCCATCCACTTACCCACCTTCTTTCCAAATCCACAGAACAAAGGAGAAAGACTCCTGCATTCCTTGGACATACACAGGCAACTACGTTACTACTTTGATAAAACTAAGGCTTTCAGAAAATCTGACCAACTTTTTGTATCCTATGCTACAGCATCACAAGGAAAGGCTATCTCAAAACAGACCATTTCCAAATGGATAGGATATTGCATACGTTTTTGCTACACCCATCATGGAAAACCAGTTCCTGCTAGTATAAGGCCCCACTCCACCAGGGCAGCAGCTACATCTACAGCCTTCCTCAGGGGGGTGCCAACCAAGGATATTCTGGAAGCTGCAACTTGGAGCTCAGTACACACCTTCACCAAGCACCATCACTTACCACTTTACTCTAAGACTAGAGCTGGCTTCGCCACTGCAGTTTTGCAGGGCCTTCTAGCCCCCTCTAACCCTGTTTGACTCCACCTCCCATCCTTAGCTTTGGGATTCTACCCAATTGTGATGACTGCAGCAGGGTAACACGATGAACATAGTACAGATGTCCTTCAAGAATGCAACTGCAGTCCTGACATATGGGTTGTCCTGCCTCAGGCAGCCCTTCGGTCGGTCAGATTCCAAAGTCTGGGTCCGGCGTCGGCCGATGCTGCCTCCTCCCCGACGTCAGAGCGGCTGGAGTATAAAGGCATCAGCTGACGCCATCTTCTCCAGTCTTTCTTGCCGCGCGGTGCCCGAAGCAGAAGCAGTTCGCAAGTGCCGGTCGGTCAGCTCCTGTGTTTCCGTTACCAAAGTCATCTAAAGCTAAGTACCCTGTTGGGGAACATTTTTTCTTGCCTCAGCCGATGTCAGAACAAATTGAGAAAGTTAATAATTGTTTGTCTTGTGGTAAACAAATACCTCATAAGGACTTCCATTCTTACTGCCTCCCTTGCCTGGGCCCAGACCACGACGTCTCGGCCTGTGCTGCCTGTGCTTGCTTTAATAAGTGCACTCTCAGGCGCCGGGCAGAGTTTGCCGAAGACTTTTTTGGCGAATCCTACGCTTGCAACATGCCGTCGGAACAACCGACAGCACAAACTACCAAAAAATGAAAGGACCGGGACCGACATCCTCGGCCCGCGACTTCCACCAATATTACGCCTAAGCCCTCCGCGAGTGCTTCGGTCTCTTCAGAAGCGGTAATTCAACCGCTCCAGGCCGACGACACAGCGTTAACTCTTTCCTCGGTCTCAGAGACTACACCGGTGCCGGTTGTTGATTTTCCTCCGGAAACCGAAGTTCTGGATCTACCCGACACCATTCCTGTGGACAAAGTTACCCCTGCACGTGGGGCAGCTAGGCCTCCTGTATCCATGTCAATCAAGGCCTTTGCACGTGCTAAGGCCGCCAGCCAGGCCAAGGCCCATCCTAAACCTACTTCTCAGGCCCCTTCTTCTGAGAGACAAATCATGTCTCTGGCTGCAGATTTAATCTCTCTTATCAGGGGGTCTCAGCCTCACCCAGACAGAGGTTCTCAGCCGCCTGCAGAAAAAAGGCCTAGAACTGAGCAGCCAGACAACCTCTCTTCAGATGAAGCCTCTGAGGATTCAGTGCATTCAGATACCCAAGAAGAATCCTTCCAGGCCTATGAGGACTCTGATGCTGAGGAATCTATTCCCTCTGCCTCTCCTCCAGAGGATTTTTCTTTTGGTGAAGTCCTCCACTCCATGAGGGAACATTTTAAGTGGCAGGGTCAGGAATTTTCTGATTCTAGGAAAAGGCTACGTACCTTCCTTAAGTTACCCCAGCACAGGCCTTTAGCTATCCCTCCAGTTTTGGATGTCCTGGATGATGTTTTCTCCGACTCCAGTGCTTCCCCTGATTCTCTCCCTCCTGCTCCTGTCAAGCCAGACAGATATTACAGGGTCCCTGACACTCACAAGCATCTCTTTAAGGCCCACTCTGTGGATCTAGAAACTATTTCACAGGGCCCCAAAGGAGTGGCTACCTCCTCAGCCAAGAATCCACTGCCAGCTGACAGGAAGCAAGGTCCCTGGAGAGATGGGGTAAAAAAGTTTATACCTCTTCCACCCTTGCCATGAGGTCACTTAACTGCCTTTTTCATATGTTTCAATAGCAGGATTACTTACTGGATGATTTGCAGAAAAAGATAGCCTCTCCTGAGCCTATAGATAGAAAGGCATTGCAGGATTTGGTTCATAATACCTAGCAGGTTAGTAATCATTTTCTACAGTGTGGTTATGATGCATTGGAGGCTTCATGTAGGGCAGCTATGACAGGGGCTGTTATCCGTAGACATGCTTGGTTGAAAGAACAGCCACTGCCAGATCATGTTAAAGTATAGCTCCTGGACGCACCTCTGGATAAACAGAAGCTTTTTGGTACTAATGCTCAGGATGTGTTGAAATCTATTGAGGAGAAGGCAAAATCAGTACAGACAGTAAAGGATTTCCTCCAGGTTCAGCCACCAAGGTTCAGCAGGAATTGGCCTTCAAAGAATTGGTCCTTTCCAGACTCTGAAAAGTTTCAAAGGGGAAAGAACAGGTGTGCACGAGGTAGAGGGCAATACTGAGGCTCCTACAGGGGGCGCCAATGGCAACCACAAAATCAGAGAAGTGGCACAGGTAGTTCACCTGCACCACAGGGACAATCACAATGACTTACCTTTCACTCCACCTACCAAAGCTCAAAGAGAAGCACCCCTAGGCGGAAAATTATCTCTATTCTCAAAAAACTGGCACATTATAACAAAGGACAATTGGATTCTGGACATAGACAGAGGTTACAGGTTCCACTTCCATACCTTACCAACAGGACAAGGCATGCCAAACCTGCAACAAAATCAAAGGGCAGAGGCACTCCTAGAAGTCTCAAAGCTGTTACAAATAAAAGCAATATGGATATATTGCAATATAAACTGCAAACTGGGAGCCATTATTGAATCCCCAAATGATGTGGATACTCTACAAAAGGGCCTTACAGAAACAGATGCTTAGTGCCAGAGCCATGGGCTCAAGCTCAATGCCAAGAAATGTATTATCCCCTTTGGGAAAAAACATGTATCCATGAATTACCATATAGGTGGCAGTACACTAAACACAGAAAGTGTGATAAGAGACTTAGGGACACAGGTGGACAGTGGTCTCACCTTTGATAACCACATCGCCACAACAGTCAGGAAATCCTTCTATGTGGCACACCTCATCACGAAGGGCTTTTCATCCAGAAAAAGGAGGTCATTGTCCCACTGTACTCATCCCTCATTAGACCCATTATAGAATACAACGCCCCATTTGGTATGTACCTCTCAAGACATCTGCAACAACTGGAAAGGCCTCAGAAATACCTCACTAAAAGAATCACAGGCCTAAAGCAGATGCCCTACGCTGACCGCCTTAAAATCCAGCTATACTGGTGATATCGCCTACTCAGAGGCGATCTCTGCTTAACATACAAGGCCATGTCAAACCCAGAGCTGTTGGACATGCTACACTTAAAGAAATCCCAATCCCTCAGAGCTACACGCCCAGGGATCTAAACCTTGTCATCACAATAAACAAAACATGCTGGAGGGATAGGTTCCTAACCCAGAGACTCCCCAGACTCTGGAATAGATTGCCCATACATGTCAAGCAGAGTGCCTCTTTGGACCTCTTCAAGAGGAACCTTGACGATTGGATGGGAGAAAGAAAATTCACCCCAGGGATCACGTCAGTCGCCCTGCTAGACAGGGGTCCAGGAAAGTAAATAATGTGGGAAGAAATAGCCAGGGAATTGTTATGGCTAGGCTTGTATAGGCCCTAGGGCTGATAGCCTAGTACCAACCTATGAACCTATGAATAGAGAAGGTTCCTCCTCAGGAACAAGGCCAGGGATTTTATTCAAGACTGTTCCTTGTTCCAAGAAAAGAAAAACAGTTGAGGCCTATATTGGACTTGTCCGTTCTAAATACTTTTCTCATGGTGCCAAAATTCAAGATGCTGACGTCACACCAACTTCTTCCCATGCTGGGCAAGGGGTCTTGGCTGGTTACTCTGGACCTCAAGGAGGCATACCTGCATGTCCCTATCAGACACGGTTGCAGAAGATACCTCAGATTTCTTGCAGGAACAGAGCACTATCAATTCTCAGCATTGCCGTTTGGCTTATCTACTGCGCCCAGAGTATTCACGAAATGCCTGGCATCAGTAGTGGCACATTGCAGACTCCAGGGGATTCAAATATACCCTTACCTGGACGACTGCCTAATACAAGCAGACAGCAAACAGACCTTGCTAAAACATTTGGATTACGTCATTCAATTGCTGCAGGCTTTGGGATACACAGTCAACATTCAAAAATCAAGACTACTGCCATCCCAACAGATTACTTTTCTAGGAGCAAAACTGGACACACAGCTACAAATGGCTTTCCTCACAGAGGAGAAACAAGAGCATTTAACAGCTTACTTCAAAGGCCTAGCAAAATTAACCCACCTGACCGCAAGGAAGACCCTGCAGGCCCTGGGGTTCATGGCATCTTGCATTCTTCTAATCCCTCTGGCAAGACTACACATGAGAAAGCTGCAATGGTACCTAAAAGCTTGTGGTCAACACAGCCACAACCTAGAAGACATAATACCACTCATACCATGCCTGCAAAGGGAATTTTTGTGGTGGGCTCAAGCAAGTCACTTAAACGAAGGCATGCTTTTCAGCAAACCTCCAACAAGTCAAACTATTACAACAGACGCCTCAGACCATGGATGGGGGGCGCACATGGACGGCAGATGCATTCAAGGGCAATGGACTCCCATGGAGATGCATCAGCACATAAATCAAAAAGAGATGTTGGCAGTGATACATGCAATAGAAGCCTTTGGAAAATCTCTTCAGCAAGGTCATCTACTAATAAGGACAGACAACACCACTGTTATGTGGTACATAAACAAACAAGGGGGCACTCATTCCTACCCCCTCTGCAGGCTAACAATGATTCTTCGGGAAAAATCCCTGAAACTGAACATCTACTTGCAATCCCAGTTTGTTCCGGGCAAGGACAATGTTCTGGCAGACAGGTTGAGCAGAAATTTCTTGGATCCACACGAATGGATGCTGCACCCACGCATTTTCTCACAAATAGCATCTGCATGGGGAAGACCAGACATAGACCTCTTTGCATCTCATCTCAATCATCACCTGGAAAGGTTCTGCACAAGGATACACCATCCTCTAGCTTGGAGAATGGATGCTCTTTCCTTCAGCTGGAATGCTCTAATAATTTATGCATTCCTTCCGCTACCTTTGCTCACCAAGGTGTTACTGAAGATCAAGGCAGAACAACCAAGAGGAATCTTGATAGCTCCAGACTGGCCAAGGCAACACTGGTATCCACTACTACTGAGCATAACTCACACCAAACCGTGGCCCTTGCCTCAATGGCCTCTGCTCCTGACTCAACACAGTTACAAGACTGTTCATCAGAACCTGCAAACCTTAAAGTTGACAGCTTGGAGAGTTCCATGACTCAGACCCATGACTCCCTCTCCGAAAAAGTTCAGGAAATTTTGCTGGAGGCATGCAGACCCTCCACCAGAAAAACCTATTCGGCTAAATGGAAGAGATTCACCATCTGGAATGTCAACAAGGGCCAGGATGCATCACTGATGAACATACCTCAGATATTAGAATACTTGGCAGAAATGTTTCACAGTGGCCTCTCATACTCTTCCATCAAAATCCACGCTTCAGCTGTCTCAGCACATTACAACTGTGATCCACCTGTGTTTTTGCATCCCTTGCTAAGACAGCTTCTAAGAGGCATAAAGAATATCAAACCTCCAAGGAAGCAACCAATTCCTGCATGGGACCTCAATTACGTCTTGGAAAAATTAACTCTTCCTCCTTTTGAACCAGCAGCATCTTCAGAAATGCAATTTCTCTCTTGGAAAACGGTTTTCCTTTTGGCAGTCACCTCAGCAAGAAGAGTCTCGGAGATACAGGCCCTCATGGCAGTTCCTCTTTTTCTCATCTTTCATCAGGACAGAGTTTCCCTCAGGGCCAATCCTTCATTCATGCCTAAGGTGATATCCAGAGTGTCTCTAAACCAAGCAATTCACCTGCCTACTTTCTTCCCTAACCCCCAAAATAAAGGGGAAAAACTGCTGCATACTTTAGACATTCACAGACAACTACACTACTACCTGGACAGGACAAAGTCCACCAGGAAGTCTGACCAACTGTTTGTAGCCTATGCTGCTGGAGTGCAAGGAAAAGCAGTCACCAAACAAACTATCTCAAAATGGATTGGACACTGCATCAGATTCTGTTATTCTTTTCATGGAAAAGGTGTGCCAGCTAATATTAGACCACACTCCACCAGAGCTATGGCCACATCCACAGCTTTTCTAAGAGGAGTGGCTACAAAGGACATTCTAGAGGCTGCTACATGGAGCTCCGTGCATACATTTACCAAACACTACAACCTGCCATTGTACTCCAGATCCCGAGCAGGCTTTGCTTCGGCAGTCCTGCAGGGCCTTCTAGCTACACCATCTCTTGCTTAGTCCTACCACCCCCAGCTTGGCTATGGTATTCAACCCATATGTCAGGACTGCAGTTGCATTCTTGAAGGACATAGTACAGTTTTGTACCTACCATAAATGTAGATGTCCGATAGATATGCAACTGCAGTCAGGTTTTCCCTCCCACCTACCCCTCTGTTTTTTCCCCTTTGGGTCCTTTCTCCCCTTTCCTATCAGCTGGGGATATATATATATATTATGGTGTATCTGTTTATTACTGTTGTGCATGTCTGGTTTTATCTGTTTATCCATTCACAAAAAATGTAGCCTTCCTTGGAGGGCACCTGGCATCTGGGGCAAGAAACACTGAAGAAGATGGCGTCGGCTGATGCCTTTATACTCCAGCCGCTCTGACGTCGGGGAGGAGGCGACATCGGCCGACCGACCCAGACTTTGGAATCTGGTCGAGGGCTGCCTGAGGCAGGACAACCCATATGTCAGGACTGCAGTTGCATATCTATCGGACATCTACATTTATGGTAGGTACAAAACTGTACTTTTTATACCTACCATAAATGTAGATGTTTGAGTGTGTACCCTGCTGCAGTCCAGGTTACCCTCCCTCCATCCCCCTCTGACCTAACTAAAACCTTTCTGTACCTTAAAATCTGATACAACCTTTGTGGTGTATTTGTTTATAGCTGGAGGGATGATGTTCTTCATTCCACATTGCTGCAGTCCTAACTATTGGGTAGTCCGCTGTCCAGTCGGCCCGAATACCAAAGTATATGGCTGACGTCGGTCAGGGCGCATTAGACTGACGTCAGTACGTCAGGGTACTAATGCGCATGACCGACGCCATATCCTCAGTCTTTTTTGCCGCATGGTCCGATGCAGAAGCAATTTTGCGAGTGCAGGTTGGCGTTCTGAAAGTTTCTGAAGCAGAGTTTCAGACCGAATCAAAGTTGGCTAAGTACCCCGTTGGGGATTATTTTGGTTTTTCTTGCCTCAGTATTTAACCGGATGTCAGAAAAGTAAATAACTGTATTTCTTGTGGGAAACAGATACCTCATAGGGATTACCATACTTTGTGTATACCTTGTTTAGGGCCTGAGCACGACGTTGTTGGATGCCGCCTTGTGCTAGATTTAACAAACGCACTATTAAGAGAAGGTTAGACTGTGCCAGGTTAGTGTTTGGGAAGCGTTGTAACTATAAAATGCCGCCGGATGCTCCGACGCCTGCTTCGCTAAAAACGCAAGGACAAAACAGCAAAGTTTAGAGGGGAAGAACCGACAGTCCCAGACGTCGGTTCTTTAGAGGGCTCAGTGGAGCCGGAGGTTTTGCCAGGTGTTTCTTTGGAGTCTCAGGGAGAGACTTTACTGTTACAGGATGTTTCCTCTCAGGAAGTAGGCCAGGCTGAGGGGGCTTCTCAGGTGGCTGTTCTTCCCTCACTTCCTAAGGGTTAGGGCCTCCCTTCTGTTCCCAAGGCTTCCTTAAGGGGCAGGCCAAGTTTTGCTTCAGTGGGGGTTTCTCCTAGTGCTTCAGGGTCCTTGCCTAAGAAACATATGCTTAAAATGGCAGAGGATTTGATTACTATGATAAGGGGTTCTATGCCCCCTCCTGATAAGAGGCCTAGGGTGGAACCTGAGTTTGAGAGTTTTGAGCAATGCTCGGAGGCTTCTGAGTCTTCGGCTGAAGACTTGCAGGAGTTCCCTACTTATTCTGATTCTGATGTGGATGATTCTACTCCTTCAGCTTCTCCTCCTGAGGATTTTTCATTTTCAGAGACTTTGCATTCCATGAGGGAGCATTTTAAATGGGAAGGCCAAGATTTCTCTGATTCCAGGAAAAGGCTTAGGAGTTCTTGTTTTACCCCAGCATAGGCCTTTAGCTATACCTCCTGTTTTGCATGTGGTGGAAGATGTTTTGCAGAGGCTTCCCTGAATCCTGATTCTTTGCCTCCTGCCCCAGTTAAACCGGATAGGTATTATAGGGTGCCTGAAGCTCATAAGTATCTTTTTAAGAGTCCTAGGGCAGACCCGGAAACTGTCTCTCAGGGGCCTAAAGGTGTAAAGGCCTCAGTTGTTAAAAATCCTGTCCCTCCTGATAAAGAGGCAAGGGCTTTGGATAGATGGGGAAAGAAAGTGTATACTTCTTCCACTTTAGCTATGAGAGCGTTGAATTGTCAGTTTCACATGTTAAAATATCAGAATTATCTTCTTTCACAGTTGAAATCTAAGGTGGATGCTCTGGCGGAAGGTATTGACTGTAAAGAGTTGCAGGATTTAGTTCATGTGTCTGAACAGGTGGGTAAACATTCCTTGCAATGTGGTTTTGATGCTGTGCAGGCCTCCTCCAGGGTGGCTGCCACTGGTTCTGTTCTTCGTAGGCACGCCTGGTTGAGAGATCAGAACTTAGCTGAGCATGTTAAGACAAGGATTTTGGATGCTCCTTTACAGTCTGATGTGTTGTTTGGTTCGCCTGTGGAAGCAGTTTTGAAGAAAATGGAGGACAAGGCTAAATCTATGCAGACTGTTAAAGATTTTTTACAGGTGCAGCCTCCGAAGTTTAGTAGAAATTGGCCTGCTAAGGGTTGGACTTTTCCTGCTTATGATTCCCAGTCTAGGGGTAGGTCTAGACGGTAGAGGCAGAGCTCAGGGTTCTTTTAGGCCTAGGACAGGGAGTTCCCCTGCTCAGACTTCTGGGGAGGGCAGGGGTCAGTCCTTTCGTAAGCAGACCCAATGACCTGCCTTTTCAGCTGCCAGTTCTTTCTCGCCTGGCAGCACCGTTGGGAGGAAGGCTGTCTCTTTTTAAAGAAAATTGGGATTTAATTACCCAAGACAGATGGGTTTTGGATATCATTCACCACGGTTACAGGTTTTATTTCCATACCTTGCCTCCTTTCAAAGGCATGCCAGACATTCCTCCTCTACAAAGACAAGAGGCGCACAAGCAAATTTCTCTGTTACTCCAAATAGGGGCCATTCAGCCAGTTCCTGTGCCAGAAAGAGGCCTAGGATTTTATTCTCGCCTGTTCCTAGTACCGAAGAAGGGGAACACGTGGAGACCAATTTTGGATTTATCTATCCTCAACACTTATCTGGACATTCCCAAGTTCAAAATGTTGACGTTACAACAGCTTTTACCTCTACTGGGCAAAGATCACTGGATGGTAACTTTAGATCTCAAGGAAGCTTACCTTCATGTGCCTATAAGATTAAGTTGCAGAAAGTATCTGCGTTTTGAGCTGGAAGTTCTCATTATCAGTTCTCTGCATTGCCCTTTGGCTTATCTACTGCCCAGAGTATTCACAAAGGTTCTGGCTCCAGTGATAGCTTACTTCAGGCTAAAAGGATTCAAATCTACCCTTACTTGGACGATTGCCTGATTCTGGCTCAAGAAAAGGAAGACCTTCTACAGCATCTGGAATATGTCATAGCAGTGCTAAGATGCCTAGGGTATTCTGTGAACGAAATAAAGTCCAGTCTAGTACCCTCTCAAGACATGTGCTTTCTGGGTGTGAGACTGAATACAGCAGCCCAGATGGCCTTTTAACCCCGGACAAACAAAAGAATCTTTCCAGTTACTTCCATCAACTATCTCTTCAGTCCGGGCTGACTGCAAGGACAGTCCTTCAAGCCTTAGGGTTCATGGCATCTTGTATTCTGGTGCTTCCCAATGCCAAACTGCATATGAGGAAGCTACAATGGTATCTCAAAAATGTATGGACACAGCACTGCCAGGAGTTGGACACTGTCATTCAAATAATACCTTGCATTCAAAAGGAATTTTTGTGGTGGGCTCAGGAATGTCACCTAAACAAGGGACTCTCTGTGACCCGGCCAGAGGCGAGTCAGATTCTAACGACAGATGCCTCAGACATTGCTTGGGGAGCTCATCTAAATGGAAAGTGGATACAGGACAAGTGGCCTGCCAGACTACAGCATCTACATATCAACATGAAAGAGATGTTAGCAGTCCAGTTTGCATTAATGGCTTTCAAGGAATTACTTCTTCCAGGGCAGGTGTTGATTCTAACAGACAACACAACTGTCATGTGGTACATCAACAAGCAAGGGGGAACACATTCTTACCCATTGTGCAGGCAAGCAATGATTTTATGGGAGACTGCGCTCAGCTTGCAACTAACTCTTCAGGCAAGGTTTCTGCCAGGAGCACAGAACTCCTTAGCAGATGTGTTAAGCAGACAAATCATGGATCCCCACGAGTGGAAACTGGATCTTCATGTATTTCAAAACTTGACAGTGTCATGGGGAACTCCAGACATAGATCTGTTCGCTTCCCCACTAAACCACCAGCTGCCAAAGTTTTGCACAAAGTGTTTTCATCACACAGCTTGGAAAGTGGATGCTCTTTCTTTCAGTTGGAAAAATCTTCATGTGTATGCGTTTCCACCTCTGCCTCTTCTTCCAAAGGTGCTTCTAAAGGTCAGACAAGACAAGCCAAGGATGATTTTAATAGCTCCAGATTGGCCTCCGCAGCACTGGTACCCATTACTGAGGAGTCTGGTAAGGAAGCCTCCATGGCCTTTACCCTTGATTCCACACCTGTTGTCTCAGAGGGACGGTCACCTGCTCAATGTCAAGCTTCATTCTCTTCATCTAACAGCCTGGCATATTCTGTTTTGAAAGACAGCAGGTCTCAACTTCCTCAAAAAGTTTTAAATGTGATTATGGAAGCCAGGAGACCTAGTACAAGGAAAGTGTACGCAGAAAAATGGAAGAGATTCTTATTTTGGAGTGCAGCAAACAATTTGGAGATTTCTGAGCCAAATTTGAGTGTGGCTCTTCAATATCTTACTGAATTATTAGACAAAGGTTTGTCTTTCTCTTCCATTAAGATTCATGCTGCAGCAATTTCAGCTCACTATGATTGTGACCCACCATTGTTTTCACATCCTTTGTTCAAGCAATTTCTTAGAGGGGCAAAGAATATAAGACCCCCACGAGCTCCTACTCCTGCTTGGGATCTCAATTTTGTGTTGGAGAAACTTACTCTACAACCTTTTGAGCCTCATGCTACTGCTGAATTGAAATACTTGTCATGGAAGACTGCTTTTGTTGGCCATTACTTCTGCAAGAAGGGTTTCTGAGTTGCAGGCCCTTATGGCAGTGGAGCCTTTTTGATTTTTCATAAGGATAGGGTATCTTTACGCACTAATCCTTCCTTTATGCCTAAGGTGGTTTCTAGTGTGGCTTTAAACCAAACTATTCATTTGCCTACTTTTTATGCAGATCCCCAAAATAAAGGGGAAAAGATTTTGCACACTTTAGATGTACACAGGCAATTGCGTTATTATTTGAGCAGGACTAAGGATTTTAGGCAGTCTCAGCAGTTGTTTGTTTCTTTGCTTTGAGTTCAAGAGGGCAAGCCTGTGTCAAAACAAACTATTTCTAGGTGGATTGGGTGTTGCATTGCATTTTGTTATTCCCATCATGGCAAGGAGATTCCAGCCGGGATTAGGCCTCATTCCACTAGGGCTACTGCCACTTCAACAGCATTCCTAAGGGGGGTGGCAACGAAGGATATTTTGGAGGCAGCTACTTGGAGTTCAGTGCATACTTTCTTTAAGCATTATCACCTTCCTCTCTACTCTAAGTCTAGGGCTGGTTTTGCCACAGCTATTTTGCAAGGCATGTTGTCAGTTCCTGCTTCCTTATGATTTGCCAGCCTCCCTTACCTCTGCTTTGGGATTCTACCCAATAGTTAGGACTGCAGCAATGTGGAATGAAGAACATAGTACAGTTTTGTACCTACCATAAATGTAGATGTTCGAGGATCCACATTGCTGCAGTCCAATTATCCCTCCCTCCTTCCCCTCTGTGTTTAGGGGTGGTTGTGTAGGTGAGGTTATGTTCAGCTAATTTTGTATATATTGTACATATTTTTGGTGCAGGTATGTTTGGTATTTTTGGAATTTGGGCCTTATCTTTTCAGGGTCTTCTGACATCTGGGGCAAGAAAAGACTGAGGATATGACGTCGGTCATGCGCATTAGTACCCTGACGTACTGACGTCAGTCTAATGCGCCCTGACCGACGTCAGCCATATACTTTGGTATTCGGGCCGACTGGACAGCGGACTACCCAATAGTTAGGACTGCAGCAATGTGGATCCTCGAACATCTACATTTATGGTAGGTACAAAACTGTACTTTTTGTTTGTGCTAAGCTTTTATTATTGGTACTACCTACTGACCATCTTTTGGGGGGCCACCTGACATCTGGGGCAAGAAAAACTGAAGAAAATGGCGTCAGATGCCTCTTATATACCCCTGGCATACTGACGTCAGGGAAGAAGCGACAGCAACCGATGCCGGACCAAGACTTTGGAATTCGGGCCGACTGCGGGACCGCCTGACGTCAGGATAACCCCAAGTGTGATGACTGCAGCAGGGTATACACTCGAACATCTACATTTATGGTAGGTACAAAAGTGTACTTTACCTGCTACCTCAGATTTGCAGGCCTCTACTGAGACCCATTCGGAGTCCGGTATGCCGCGAGATGCTTCTTCTTCTGTGGAACCTGTGGATGTCTCTACCTTGGATGGGTCCGGAGCCGCTGTGCAGGCACCGGCTTCTGAGGGTGTATTCAGGCCTACCGTCTTGCATATTAAACCGACGCCATCTTCTTCTAGGCCTAAAACTTGATCTATGCCTAAAAAACCGACACCCAGACCACATGGTCAGGCCCCTAGGCCTAAAAAACAAATGATAAGAATGGCTGAGGGCCTTATTACTCTAATCAAGGGAAGCCACCCTTCCCCCTCTAAGAGACCTAGGACTGATTTTCCTTCTGATTCTTCTGATCAGGATTCTGAAATTTCTTTTTTCTCTGATGACCATTTGCCCTCATCTCCCTATGAAGATTCTGATGCAGAAGACTCCATTCCCTCTGCTTCCCCTCCAGAGGATTTCTCCTTTGGTGAAACCTTGCATACTCTTAGGGAGCATTTCTGCTGGGAAAGCCAGAAGTACTCTGACTCCAAAAAGAGGCTTAGGGAATTCTTACTCCTGCCTCAGCACAGGGTTTTAGCTATCCCTCCTGTACTGGACATTGTAGATGATGCCTTCTCGGACTCTTGCCTGGCCCCTGACTCTTTACCTCCTGTTCCCAGAAAACCTGATGGGTATTACAGGGTACTTGACTCTCACAAGTTCCTCTTTAAAAATCCTACTGCAGATACTGAGACCATTTCACAGGGACCCAAGGACATTAAGGCTACTACTGTCAAAAATCCTACCTCCTCTGATAGAGATTCCAGAACACTGGATAGATGGGGGAAAGAAGGTATACATTTCTGCTACTTGCCATTACGGCTTTAAACTGCCAGTTTCATATGTTAAAATATCAGCAGCATATTATTGGATTGCTTAAACAGAAAATGATGATGTTTCCTGACTGTGCTGAAAATAAAGAATTACACGATTTAATGCATTCTGCTGAACAAGTTGGAAAACATACTTTGCAATGTGGCTTTCATTCATTAGAGGCATCTTGCAGGGCTGCTGTCACTGGTCTGTACTTAGAAGGCATGCTTGGCTTAAGGAGCAATCTCTGCCAGATCATGTTAAAGCTAAATTGCTGGATGCTTCCTTAAACCAAGACTGCCTGTTTGGCAACAAAGCAGAAGAAGTACTTAAAAAGATGGAGGAAAAAGCTAAAAAGCTAAATCTATGCAAACTGTTAAAGATTTCCTGCAAGAACAATCTCCCAGATTTAGTAGGCACTGGCCGTCTAAGAATTGGTCCTTTCCTGCCTCTTCCAGGCCTTCTCAGTCCAAACCCAGAACCAGCAGAGCACCCAGGTTTTAGTCCCAAGATACTCACAGACCTAAACAGTGGGTGGCTACCACTTCCAAAGCAGGGAGTAAAGGAGCATCTAGTAATTTAGCTTTCACATGATCAGGCAAGATTTGTTCCCTAAGCCAGGCATGTCTACGAATAACTGATCCTGTAACAGCAGCTCTACTTGAGGCCTCTAGGGCATCATAGCCACATTGTAAGGTGTGTTTACCCACTTGTTCTGCACTATGCATCATATCCTGCAACTCCTTCAAATCTGGTTGTTCAGGTTGAGACGTTTTATTTCTTAATTGTGATAACAGAAACTGCTGATATTTAAGCACATGAAACTGACAATTTAAGGCCCTCATGGCTAGGGTGGCCGAGGTATATACCTTTTTTCCCCACCTTTCTAAGGACCTTGACTCTTTCGGAAGGTAGTGGATTCTTAGCAGTAGAGGCCTTCATTCCCTTGGGGCCTTGAGAAATGGTTTCAGGGTCAGCATTATGGCTTTTGTAAAGAAATTGATGGGAGTTAGGAACTCTGTAGTACCTATCAGGCTTGACTGGGGCAGGAGGCAGGGAATCCGGATTAAGGCAAGCCTCCGAATAAACATCATCAAGTATGTCCAAGACAGGTGGAATAGCCAGAGGTCTGTGTTGAGGTAACAAAAGAAATTCCCTAAGTCTTTTCTTGGAATCAGAAAAGTCTTGGCCTTCCCAATGGAAGTGTTCCCTCAAGGTGTGCAAGGTTTCCCGAAAAGAAAAATCCTCTGGAGGAGATACAGAAGGAATGGACTGCTCTGCATCAGAATCTTCAAAACGGGAGTAAGAGTGTTCCTCTACATCAGAATGTTCTGAAAAAATGGAGCCCTGATCAGAAGAGGGAGAATCTTCCTCCACTCTGGGTCTCTTGTCTGGAGGGGGTTGGGAACCCCTGATAGGAGCCCTGATCAGAAGAGGGAGAATCTTCCTCCACTCTGGGTCTCTTGTCTGGAGGGGGTTGGGAACCCCTGATAAGAGTAATTAAATCCTCAGCCATTTTAAGCATCTGCTTTTTAGGCATGGGGCCTGGAGATGGGCCCTGTGCAACAGGCCTCTTGGGATGCCTGGCTGATTTGGACTTAGTAAAGGCCTTAATGGAAAAGGAAGTTGAGGGTCTAAAGACACCATGGGTGGAAGTGGACCTGTCCACATTAGGAGGCTCAACACTCACAGTGGCTTCGGTGGTTGTAGTCTGGGTATGGGCCGAGGTACCTGCGGTCTCGGTTACAGAAGACACCGCCAAAGAAGTGTCGTCAGTAGTCAGGGACTGCATAGGTGTCTCGCTGAGAACCGGACCACGAGTAGCCAGTTTTGGCACGGTGTCGGTGGAGACCGCGGACCTCACGTGTCGGTCCTTGTCCTTGCGTGTTTTGGACAAAACGGTAGTCGGAGTCTCCAACGACATTTTATAATCAAAGGCTTTACCAAAAAGGTGTTGCTTAACTCCGCAGCTTAATAGTGCGTATTGAAAGTAGCTAAAAGTTTACAGCCCGAGACGCCGTGGTCTGGGCCTAAACAAGGTATGCAGAGGGAATGGAAATCCTTATGTCGTATTTGCCTCCCACAAGAAATACAATTGTTAACTTTTTCTGACATTGGTCTGAGGCAAGAAAAGTTTCCCCAACGGGGTACTTAGCTTTAAAGAAGACTTCAGTTTCCAATTTTTCGTAAATTCAGGAGCTGGCCGACCGGCACTTGCGAACTGCTTCTGCTTCGGGCACCGCACGGCAAAAAAGACTGGGATTACTGCAGCTGTATGCACGATGAACATCCAATAATTACATTAGATCATGTGCTAATAATAGCTGAAATAAAAATGAGACACTGGCACTTTCTCACCTATCTGTTGAAAAGACAGGAATTTAAGAAATGGGTACTCGAGATTATTCAGGAGCTATTTGAGCGGATAGAAATTACTTCTGAAAATACAGCTAGGGAGTGGGATAAAATTAAGGTGCAGTTTAAAAACAAGGTGAAAATAAAAAAGGGAGATATGGTTAAGAAGTAACAAGAATTATTTAGAGGGATTGACAAATGTTAAAGTATTACAGAATAGGGGGAATCTCACAGAAGAGGATCAACTGCAGAATGCTAAGCAGAAAATAAGGGATTACCTCTACAATATACACACATTTAGAAAGATAAGCAACTGCTTTTAGATAATAACACTAAAGCACAAAAACTTTTAGCAAAAAGACTCAAGCAACAGAATGTAGAAAAGGCTGTCCCTCAAGCTTAGGGAGCCTATAACAAGGAAGGTAACAAGATATCTTGGAGAGGTATTAGAAATATTTTGGAAATTCTATGAAAGTCTGTATAAAGCAAAGAAATATGGAAATCAAGAAAAGATACACATGGAAATGTTTACTGAAGAACTAAATATGCTATGGTTAGCGGTAGATGAGGCTCAATTACTAACGGTTAGGATAGGAGGAGATCAGATAAAAATTGTGATATATAACCAATCTACAGGAAAACTCCCATGAATAGATAGTAATTCAAAGTGGAAATGGATGATGGTGATGAAACGGGGTGAAGTTCAAAGCACAAGGAGAGACTTGGATTTTGGATACAGGCGTTTAAGAAGAATAACAATAATCATTCAGATTATATCTATAAAGTAGCAGAAAGTATCCCAAGTACTATGCCAACACAGGAATGAAGAAAGGAGATTCTGAGAACAGGGATGACTGCAATTAGGGATATAGACAACAGGCAAGCGGGGGCTGGAATTTATTGGAGAAAACTGGCAAAGGAACCAAGGTATTTGGAACAATTAACTAGACAGAAAGATGACAGAATGGGAAGATACAAAAAATGTATTTGGACTGAAGGTTAGAGATTGCCTTCCCTATCAAGGACTGATATTAGAGTATAGGCAAAGAGAAAGAAATAAGGGGGTCCTAAATGAAAGACCAACACTAGTAGAGTTTTTAGTAGAGTCTAGAACAGAAGCTGTCATTAAAAAAGGAATAATTAGTACAATGTATAAAATATTGCATAATAACTATAAGAATCAGAGAAGGTTAGAAAAAATTGGGAAGAGAGACTGGATAAGCAATTCACAAAGAGACAATGGGAGAATATATGTATGTCTCCCAAACATGTAACAAAATCTAAAGATTTAGAATTTTTGCTTGGACATGTTTACATAGATATTTTTACATCCCAAGTGGACTTCTGAGAATTTTTCCTCAGGTAAACAGCAAATGTTGGAAGTGTGACAGGAAAGAAAGAGATAATTGGGAACATATTTTCTGGGAGTGCAGTGAGTTGGCAGACTTTAAGGATTCCCTGCAGGATGCTCTGTCATAGATGCTGAGCAGGTAGACTGGTGTGAAGAGGGAGATGATTTTTCTGAGCTATGACACAGAACTGGAATTGCTTAGGCATGGTAAGACTATGCTGTGTCTAATTATGGTGGCTGCCAAAAAATCAATTAGTAGAAAATGGAAAACAAAATCTAAACCAACTATACTACAAGTAGTGACTACAGTAAAAGAGATAAAACAACTGGAATTAATATCTTAAGAAAATAGTAGGAGCAAACTACATATGAAAAAATGGGAATTGTGGGAACAATACATACAGGGGAGGAATGAGTTTTAAAAGGAGGCAGGACTTAAATAAGCTATGTAATGTTTGACTGAAAATGACTGGGAAGATTATATGTGATGTATAATGTTTGCAACTGGGATAGTGTCAGTATGGTTTGTGATGTAAACGCTTGCAACTAAGATTGTGTCGGTGTGGTTTCTTTTCATTTATATAAATGTATGATTGCTTATGTCATAAATGATGGTTTAATAAAGATTTTTCTTGTTTCAAAAAAAGAGCTACTCCCATCTGTGAATCACATCTCCCAGCAAGGAACACCTAGAGAAACCCCATCCCCTAGGGGATGGGCATGCCCATCCCTCTGTTAGCCCCCTTAAGACTGCCAAGCTGCTAATCAAATCCAGGTCACCTGGGCTGTAATTAGTGACTTCTCCCTCAATGCTATAGCATTGCGTAGAGCTAGTATTTTGAATTTGTTAACTCTTTAGTATTTGTTTACCTGGGCAAAATCTAGAATTGGCCTCCAAGGACCATCTCTGAAATCAGAAAAAGCCTGGAGTAAAATCTCCTTCAGTGTTTTTCAAGAACCTACCTGTAAGGCTCTCATTTGATGGGGATTAGACAAAATCAGCTGTGCTAGCTCCTCCTGGTCTGGGGCAAGGAGGAAGAGGCATTACCAAGAAGCCATGTAAGACTCAGAATTGTATCATTTAGCTTGAGGAAATAATTTTGCTAACCCATAATCCATTTGTCTGTGGTTTTAGAAAATTGCCTCTGAAATGGAACAGCCTTCCACCAAAGAAGTGGGCTGGATGGAGAGAAGGTCAAGTGCCATGCAGAACAGTGCAGATACTCAGCACTGCCCACTTGACTGCATACTTACAAACTTTAGAAGCTGTTTGGGCTCAGTCTTGTAATTCTGCATTTCATACCTTCATCCTGTATCTCAGAGGCTTTTCTTCTCAACCTACCTAGAAAACTAGAAATGTCTTCTTGACATTTTAAAATGTGGGTCTGACAGTTGAGAATACAAAGCCAAGGTAGAGAATGTGTTTTGCCCTGAAATGAGTTTAGAGCCCCTGAGGCCTCCATGGAAATCATTGCTTGGTTAACCATGGGAATCCTATCCAGGTATTTGCAGAAAACTTCAACAGTGTAGAATTTGTTGCCTTCTTGAGAACTAGGACTTAACAGTACAGCTCTAAGAAGGCTGTTTTAAAGGTATATTTGAACATCTGGAGTACTGAAGGTACTGTCATGGGCTTTGGTTCCTTAAGGCCCAAGAGTTTCAAGTACCTGCTGAGAGGGGCAGAATCCTGTTTGGGCCCCAATTTAAAGTATTTTCTCTTTATAGGTTCATAGGTTTATACTAGGCTATCTGCCCTAAGGTATTTATAAGCCTAGCCCAGAGTTTTTGTGGCTTACGCCACCCCTTATGTTAAAAGATACTGTGCCCATTAGTTTGTTGTGCCTCTGTCCAGCAGTGATACAGAGATGATTCCCGGGGTAAACCTACGATCTCCCATCCACCGGTCAAGATTTCTCTTGAACAGAGCCAGCGAGGTGCTCTGCCTCACATGGACCGGGATTTTATTCCACAACATAGGGAGTCTCTGGGTGACAAATCTATCCCTCCAGCATGTCCTATTTATATCCGTGCTAAGGCTTAAGTCGCTTGCTCTAGTGGATCTGGTAGATTTGGATTTTTTGAAGTGGAGCATGTCCATTAATTCCGGGTTGGACATGGCCTTGTATGTCAGGCACAGGTCACCTCTGAGCAGACGGTATGCACTGAATAGAGCTGGAGTTTCTTCAGTCTGGCAGCATATGACAGATTTTGGAGTCCCTTTATCCTTTTGGTGAGGAACTTTTGGGGTCTCTCCAATTGCTGCAGGTGTCGGGTGAGATACATCCCGAATGGGGCATTGTACTTGATCATTGGTCTGATAAGTGAAGAGTACAGGGGAACAATGACCTCACTTGATCTGGATGTGAATCCCTTCATGATCAGGTGGGCAATGTAGAAGGTTTTTCTAGCCACTTTAGCAATGTGAGTGTCAAAAGAAAGGCCACTGTCAACCTGGGTCCCCAGGTCCCTGATAACCTCTTCTGTGCTTAGTGGATTGCCACCTATATGGTAGCTTGGGGTTACCTTGTTTTTCCTGAAGGGTATGACTATACATTTTTTGGCATTTAACTTCAGGCCATGGCTCTGGCACCAGCTATCAGTTTCCGTGAGACCCCTCTGAAGGATATCTGTGTCCGATGTACTTTCCACTATGGCTCCCAGTTTGCAGTCATCTGCAAACTTTGTCAGCCATAGTCCTCCTATGTTAGCCTGTACTTCTGAGAAGTAGATGCCGAACAACAGGGGCCAAGGACTGAGCCCTGTGGGACACCACTTGTGACCGGCTTGGAGTCTGACATGGCGCCAGCTACTCTAACCCTGTGGGTTCTGTCCTTTAGCCAGTTTGCAACCCATCTTGTGACATATGGGTTTACATTTAAGCTGGTAAGTTTCTCTATAATACCCAAGTGGGTATTGTGTCGAAAGCTTTTGCAAGGTCAAGGTAGGCTGTATGGACTGCCTTTCCCTCATCAATGGCCTTGGTGACTGTTTCAAAGAAGTCGACCAAGTTCAAAAGGCATGATCTGCCCTTGACAAAGCCAAACTGGGTCGGGTCCAATGTCTGCAAGTCCCCTATGTCTTTGTTCATGAGTTCCATTATGATCCTCTCCATAGCTTTGCAGACCAGGCTTGTTAAGCTTATGGGGTGGTAATTACCAGGGTCCGTAGAGGCACCGCCTTTGTGGAGTGGGACCACAGTTGCCATACACCACTCCTAGGGCACATATCCTGTGGTAAGGCTAAGATTAAACAGCTGCCTTATGTGCGGGTTTAGTTCCTCATTGAGTTCGTGTAGCACACAGCCGGGGACACCATCCGGTCCCATTGATGCTGTGTTTTTAGCTTTAGAGAGAGCAGCTTTCACCTGCGCATTGGAGATGTCTGGGAGGCTGCACTCCACTGGGATAGTTATCTCTCCTTTGGGGGAGAGGGGTGAAGTTTGCACTGAACCTGTCTGCCAGTATGTTGGCAATGTCTGTGGGTTCAGTGATTTTTGTATCATTTTGGATGAATTCTGAGCATATCTGGGAGTTTCCACCCAGGTTTCTAACATAGCTGAAGAAGGCCTTATGATTGTCTTTTGAATCTATGGCAATTTTTCTCTCAAAGTTGGCCTTGGATGATTTTATGAGTGCTCATATTTTTTTACTAATAATGATCAAAGGTGTCTTCTCTTTTATGGATTTTGCTCCATCATGTAACAGCTTTCTCCTCTTATTGTAAAGTTTGTTTATGGCTGGGGTCCACCAGAATGGACGTTTGCCCTTGGTGGAAAGAGTCTTGGCTTTATTAGGGATTGCCTGATCCATGCAGTCCTGGAGGTGTTCGTAGAAGGCATTTGTAAGGGCTTCCGCAGCTTGGGTTGTGGCTTCCACTGGCTCGGGGGCCTTGAAGGATACCACACCAGTCTTGAGTAGTGTGAAGTTTGCTTTAGAGAAGTTCTTCACTGTGGTCTTTTTGTTTGGGGTGGGGCGGATGTGGATATCCAGTGAGATTAGTTTATGATCTGATCTCACCAATGAGGGATATACTTCGTGTGGAGCATTTTGTCCCCATGTTTGTGATGATGAGATCTAGTATATTTTCTCCTCTTGTGGGAACGGTGACTAGTTGTTCCATGGCATTTGAATTTATGAACCCAGGAACGCTTTGGGCTAGAAAGTTTGGGCTTGAGTAATGTTCCCAGTCTATATTCGGGTAGTTGAAGTCACCCAATATAATGGTATTTGGAGATACATTTATACCCTCCAGTGTCTTCAGGAAGGCTGTGTGGGGTTCCTGAGTTTGAGAGGGTGGCCTGTAGCATGCTACAAATTGTAGAGCAGTTTTGCCTATGGTTAATTGCACCTGGATGGTTTCCGATGCTTCGTGCGTTGCCACCAACCTGGAGGTGTGGGTATCCTTGATGAATATGGATACACCCTCCTTTTGTGGTGTGGTCCGGGTTTTGGGGCCGAACGCATGATATGAGGTAAAACCTGATAGTGCCGGGTGCTCTCAGGAGCCTTGAACCAGGTTTCAGTCACAGCACAGACATCGATGTTCTCCATACTGAGAAGGGCCTCGAGTGTGTGCATTTTGAGATTTACACTTCTGGCATTGAGCAGCATTACCCTTAGTTTCTTCCCCTTTTCGTTTTCTAGCGTGGTAGGTTTAGAATTTGAGCCTTGCCTAAAAGGCACTATGGGGTGGCAAGAGCCTTAGCCAATATCCGAATCCCAGGGTGACGGTACAAGCCGCCCCTTGCAAAGCAGCGTGGCTTGTCAAGCATGTCATCCCAGGCAGACAGACACTGGATCCCCTTTGAATGACACCAGAAATTAAGCCAATTGTTAAAGCTGATCATCTTGTCTCTCTGTTGTGGCATCATTCTTGGTGAAGGAAGGATGCTGCTCAGGGTCAGGGTCATACCTGCCTGGGCTACATAATCAGAGAGCTCCTCTATGTCTCTTTTCATGTAGTCCAGGGAGGTACGTCTCAGGTCATTCACACCAGCATGGACAATGAATGTGTCATATTTGTACTTGCTGTGGAGTAACCCGGGTGCTTGTGTTATGTGGCGGATTCTAGCGCCCGATAGGCAGCTTACTGTGACCCTCTCCTTGTTCAGCCTGGTGAGTGGGACGTCAGTGTGTCTGACTATGGAGTCACCTATGACAAGTATGTTTGGTGTTGTATTTGGCCTTAAGGGCTGTGACTGCTTTGCACACTGATGTTGTGTTTTATGTGTTGCCTGTGGTGTGTCATGAGGTGGCGGTTGCTTGGGTGTCTGCTTTGGAGGCCTCTGCTGTTTAGGTACATTTTTGCTCAGAGCCTCCGAGTATGTCTTTGTGTGTTTATGTGTTTGATTCATTGTTGTGATAGCTTTATGTGAGACTGGTTTTGTGGTGTGTGTAGTTGCCTTCTCCTCCTGTCTGGTCTTGCCAGTCCTGAGTTGAGAGAGCTCAGCCTCCAGTTTGGCTAAATAGCTGCATCTCTCGCAAGTATTTGTGTTATGTGGGAGGAGGAGAGGGTTGTCTGTGTACATGAGGCAATTGTAACATTGCCTCAATATTCCCAGATTCACCAACTGGACAGGAGAGGACGCCAGCATCTGGCCCTTCGACATGCTAGAGAAATTAAGAAGTTTAACCTCAGTATCACACTAAATGAGATACCTTCAGCAGAACATTCCAGTGAGAAGATCTCTTCATCTCTTTATTAACCCCCAAAATAGAAATTTGGGTCAAATGGACCAATTCTTTTTCACCCAACTCAGTCTTGAGAAGTTGGGAGGGTTGAAGGATCTTTTCCTTTTCAAAGGTAGAGCTGCTCCTGAGGCATAATGTTGGTCTGCCTATGCCATAACAAGGAACCACATGCTCTAATAAACCTTTGGCAGTCAAAGGTGGCAGAGGTCAAGGCTCACATCAGCAAGATGCATGCTTGGCCTTTGGGCATCAGTCCTCTCAAAATATTACAGGCTGTTACTGCTATTTGTAAGGAGGATGAGCAAAAAGGTTCAAAGAAGCTGAGCTTACCAGAGCCTTCTCTCTCTAGACTCTGGGAATATCATGAGGAGAAACCTCTGGATGGTGCAGTCAGTAAATGAAAAGGTCATGCATTCTTCCCGGGTGCCTGGAAACTGGGATATAGTGCAGATGTTTCAGTTTGCGAATCTGAGGCCTGTTCACTGATGGCAGCAATAATCCAACTGTTTGCCTCTATATTGTTAAGAACAAGCAGGGATATAAAAGCTGAAGGCCACTGGTCCAGAGGTGGTGAACAACACCTCTCTAGAAATACAGCCATCAAGCCTCAAACAAGTGGATAGGATCTCATGCTCTCTGCCTAATTTCTCTTTAACCACAAACATTTTAGGTCTGTGCATTTTTATGTTTTTCCCCACAGGGGATGATTTTCCCTGGAAAATTTAGAGGGCCCCTTCCCCTGAACTGTCAGGTGCCTGGAGCAAGGCCACTGGCTTCTCATGTGTAAAGACAGTCCTGAAGTTTGTTGCTCCTATTGTTTTCTTATTAAAAGTCATGTAGTGATCACAGACAGAGATGATATGGATCTACACTAACCAGAAAAGGGCAAATCAAAATCTTTTGGCAAAACTTATTTTCTGCAGGTACATTTATGAGTGTTAAATGTTTCACAAATAGACCTCAGAACACTACAATGCAAACAAATCCAATTGAAAATTCACAAAGAGGTAGCTTCACAAAGAAGTGCTAGAAATATAATTAAGAATAAAATTATTTTTCTGAACCTGCAAAGGCAGAATCTCCTAGCCCATAGTTACTGCTTCTACGCACTAAGACTTAAAGGGAGACAACATGCAAACATTACATCTTTCTCCTCACATGATGCTTTCCATTCCTTATAACACGGTTCTTTCACCACATCACAAAGGGTACTTTTTTCAGTATTTTGTTTTTTCTTTTCCTGTTTGGACATAATTCTGCAGCCTCAGTACATGGTTTGGCATTTTATGAAACATAGCATTGTATTCTTTTTGGATTTCTGTCTTGGCATCTAAAACCTCATATGGTCCACAGCAGTAGACTTTTAAACTGCAAGTTATTATTCATAAAAGAGTGGATAATGCATGAATGAAAGAAAATGCGACTTCTGCAACTCGGACAGCAAACATGGGGGAGGAGTATCTGCAAATAAGTTATTTAGCACTTTTATAAAACCAAAGTGTTAACCACTGTTTAATGCTGCAACAAGAACATGGCAATAAATGTCTGCTTATAAGCTGGCAACTTAAAAAACTGACCAAATATACTGAAAATGCTTCTGGAGATGAACAGTAGAGTAAGGAAGGAAAGGCAAAATGGTGTATGCTTCTGGAGATGGACAGTAGAGTAAGGAAGGAAAGGCAAAATGGTGTACTACTGGGATACACAGTGTGCTGTGAGAGGAGAAAGCCATGTCTGGAATACTAACAATGGGATATCGCAAATGACCCATATTCTATTCCTCACAGATGAGTTTTATTAGGGAATCATAACGTAATAACTCATTACAATTTAATTATTCACTTATTATAAGCCTTGGTGGTTTAGCAGTAGCGTTGTTCCCTCACAGCAAGAGGTTCTCCCCTTCGATTCTTGGCTGGAGCGCCTTCTGTGTGGAGTCTGCATGTCCTCCCCACGGTCGAGTGGCATTCGAAAGACATGCGTAGAATGGGCGTGCCTTCGTTGAAGGTTGGACATCGAGCTGGCACCTCGGTACCTGTAAAAAAATCTACTGCCAAACATTAGTGGACCGGAGTTCCGCTGTGGCGACCCCTAACCGGGAAAAGACGAAAGAAGAACAAGAACTTATTATTCCCTTGTTCAACACCCTGAGGGTCAAGCTAGATCTAAAATAGTGAAGTAGAAGAATTTCTGATTCTAAAACAAATCATATAGTATCTAAGGCCTTACAGTTGGTCTCTGTCATGCCATATGGCTAATAAAAAAAATTCTTCCACACTCACTGCAAGCCTGCAGAGTTAACTACAATATAACCACCCTCCTTTATATATACACGTGCAAAACCACAGTAACTATTAAAATGCTTCTGAAACAAGCTTGTACATTTAAAAGGAATCACATTTCATACCCAAACTATTTTCCACAAAACGTTTTACAAACTAATTATTACTAAAATGTATAATGTCATTACTGTGGCAGGTGCGCTAAATACATAGCATACAGATGGTGCTGACACAGGAAAACAAACAATAACAGCAGAAACACACACACACGTGCACACAAACACACGTCCACATACACAGACACGTGCACATACACGCACACACACACACACACACACACACGCACACTGCAGATGAGAATGTTTCAAAACTGAAAATCTCTCAATGAAAAACTGCTGCACCAAGGAATAATCAACAAAATCTTTATCGTCCAGTTCACTATGAAATATCTAAATAATGGAAGCTTCCACTGTAATACTTTTTTTCCTGACAAATGTAGCATGTTGTTTTATATCCCTTGGGGGCTTCCAAACTATGGAAAGTTCTTTTTTTTTTTTAAACTTGCCTACATGCCCTAGAAGTTAAATTAACAAGAAAATAATGCTGTTCTCTGTAACACTGGTAGGAGTTCCCAGTTCTCTGGCTTAAAAATTAAATAATTTAATTAAATATACAAATTTTTAGCTCTACTACTGGCTGATTTGATTTGGACTATTTTACTTCAGGTAAAACTGGGGAGAAAAAATGCAGTTGTGTACACTTACCATAAATGTAGATGTTAGAGTGTATTCACGGTTGCAGTTATCACATTTGGGTTATCTGCTTGCAGTAGCCCTCAGTCGGCCTGATTATCAAAGTCTTAGGTCCTGCGTCGGTTGATGTCTTATCTTCCATGACGTCAGCTAGTCATGGGTATAAAACATGCAGCCGACACCATTTTATCAGTTTTTCTTGCCCCAGATGTCAGGTGCCCCCATAATGGGAAGCAATCATATACAAGGTTACACCTCCAACAAAAAGCAAATACACCAGAAAGCTTTAAGCATAGTAAACAAGAATAGAGGTATAGACAATAGAAGTCAGGGGGTTGGAGGGAGGGTAACCAAGAGTGCAACAGTGAATACACTCAAACATCTACATTTATGGTAAGTGTACACAACTGTACTATGTTCTTCGTGTTTCACTGTTGCAGTCATCACATTTGGGTAGATTCCCAAAGTTAAGGATGGGAGGAGGTAATTGGACAGCATTAGGACCAGCTATATGGCCCTGCAAGACTGCAGTGGGAAAGCCAGCTCTGGATTTAGAAAAAAATGGCAAGTGGTAATGCTTGGTGAAGGTATGTACAGAACTCCAGGTAGCAGCTTCTAGGATGTCCCTGATAGGGACACCTCTGAGAGAGGCTGTAGAGGTAGATGCAGCCCTGGTGTAATGTGCTCTTATCCCCTCTGTGAGGTAGGTTTTCCATCGTGCTTATAGCAGAAATAAATGCAATGGCCAATCCACTTAGAAATTGTTTGCTTTGAAATAGCTTTCCCCTCTGCCCCTGCAGCAAATGCAACCAGCAGCTGTTCAGATTTCCTGAGAGGCTTAGTCCTGTCCAAGTAAAATCTAAATTGCCTGTGCACGTCCAAAGAGTGCAGTATTCGCCCCCCTTTGTTCTGTGGATTAAAAAAGAAGGTTGGCAAATGAATGGACTGATTAAGGGCCACACTGGACACCACGTTGGGCATGAAGGAGGGATTGGTCCAGAGGGACACCCTGTTCGCATGAAAGATGATGAAAGGCTCCACAGCCATGAGGGCTTGTAATTTAGACACCCTTCTTGCTGAAGTGATGGCTAGAAGGAAGGCTGTTTTCCTAGAAAGGAATTTCAAGTCTGCACTTGCAGCTGGCTCAAAGGGAGGTAGAGTAAGCTTTTCCAATACAAAGTTTGGGTCCCAGGCTGGAGTAGGGGCTCTCCTGGGTGGTCTTAAGGTTTTGGCCCCTGTGAGGAATTGCTTCAGCAGTGGATGAGAGAAGAGGGGTGGTTCTATATTGTAATGAGCTGAAATGGGTGAGGCATGAATTTTGATGGAGGAAAAGGAAAGGCCCTTGTGAAGCATCTCAGTTAAGTATTGAAGAATCTGAGGTAAATTGGGTGCTGCTGTGCCCATCCCATGAGTTTAGCTCCAGAAACAGAATCTTTTCCATTTTTCAGCATAGGATTTTCTAGTACTAGGCCTCCTTGCCTCCAGAATGGCATCCATCACTTGTTTCCTGAGGGATGGGAATGATGAGATCAGGTAATTAGCCAGGCTGCCAAGTTCAGGGTTTGAAGCTGGCGTGGCCAGTCTGGTGCAATCAGTATTGTCCTTGGTTTGTCCTGTTTGATCTTTATTAGTAATAATCCACAAAATCCAACTGATAACTGTGAGCCAAGGAATTTGTAAATAAAATACAAATTTATTCTTATCGAATGAAGCGCTTTTCGTTGGCACAAATGTGTCAACTTCTTCAGATTCAAAACAGTTTTGTGAAATACACACACCACTTAAAACAACTTACTCTTATGTGATTAGCATCAGCTGGTGCTGCTGTTCTAAAGCCTGCTCATATTTAAAGTGGTATTACATATAAAAAGCAGTGATAAAACACATTGTGCACACTGGTACAACATTCAACAGACTAATAAAACCTAATCTAAATTAAGCAGATTAACTACGCATAGCAGCCAATATTGGCTGCTTAATGATAAAAAAAATCAATTAATGTTACAGTTAAACAAGTTAAACTTATGGCAGTCCTGATTGAATAACAATCCTAAGAAGTCAGAAATTGACCACCAACAACTCAAACAGGATTGGTTCTGTACTGTCGGTTAACTCAATTTTACAATACAAGTATAAGTGTTAAAATACAATAATAACCAGTACATCTGTACAAATTGTACCTAAAAAATGCTGGCAAACAACTGTCCCAAGAAGTCAGAAATTGACCATTGGTCAAGGTCATTTTACTAAAAATACAAATGTTTAAGGTTTGTAAGAGATTTACGGTTTATAAACCAGATGTACTGGTTGTGCAGAATTTGTCCAATTGGTAGTTCTGGGGGGAGGCAAACAGGTCTCTCTCTGGTCTCCCCCATTTGTTTCTCAACACATTGAATATCTTTGGTTCCAGTTTCCACTCGTGTGGGTCCTTGAGATTTCTGCTTAGGTCATCTGCCAGTGTATTTAGCTTTCCTGGCAGGAATTGAGCCTGTAGGTGCACTTGGTAGCTCATGACTGTGTTCCACAGAGCCATAGCTAGCCTGCAGAGAGGGTATGAGTGGGTCCCCCCCTGCTTGTTTATGTATCACATAACAGTGGTGTTGTCCGTCTTTACCAATAATTGTCCTGGAAGACTGTGGTCCTTGAAGGCTGTCAGAGCATACTGCACAGCTAACATTTCTTTTTGATTGATTATGCAGGTGCATTTGACTTGGGTTCCATTTGCCCTGAATGCACTGCCCTGCCAAGTGAGGCCCCCAAAAAATTTTTT